>NC_092818.1:172029212-172049212 GCF_023375885.2 Dermacentor andersoni
TCACACGCGAGGTTACTCAGGCATTCCCACAGTTGCAGATGTAAACTACAGGTATGTAGTGCCAATAAATGTTGATGCATCCAGCATCTCATTTCTATTTAAGAACCTAAAGGTCTCTACCTCAGCTGGCGCTGAGGGTAATAATATTAAAATATTAAAGCACACAGTCACATATTCAGCCGCCACACTTCCACGCATTTTCGAGCATTTCTTGTCAACGGGGGAACTACCGTGTGACTGTAAAGACGAGAAAGGCATTCAGATCATTAAGTCTGGCGAGAAAAGCAAGATAAATAATTACCGACCCATATAATTAACAAGCCTTCCATGTAAACTACTAGCGTATGCCATAGCATCTAATATTGTACACTTAGCAGCTAGCAATATTTTCTATTCAAAGCAACAAGGTTTTAGGTAAGGACTTTCCTTTGACACTGAAGTTATCGAATTCACTGAGTTATTCACATACATATATACAATGGTTTCCAGATAGATAATGTATTTATTGACTTTGCCAAAGCCTTTGATCGCATCCCACAATCTAGATCAATAACCAAACTATCATAATTACATTTATACAACCGTACGATATCGTGGACAAGGAACATTTTCACATCCCGCAAACAGTTTATACGCTTGCTGCCAATCACTATTCTTCCTTGGCCGATGGGACATCTGGTGTACCTCAAGGTAGCGTGCTGGGTCCGCTATTCTTTCCATTTGCACCAATGATCTGGTGTCCAACATTACATCAACAATGAGATTATTCGTGGACGATCGCCTAACTTATAACACAAGACAACCGACGACAACTTCGCTTTTCAAAAAGATCTAGATGACATTACAAACTGCTGCGTGCTATGGCAAATTTCATTAAATACAGAAAAATACAAATTTATGAGTGGAACTCAAACACCCACAAGCTCTGTTTACACTCACCCGCCAAATAACAGTCTTCTCACTGTCATACCCGCTACAACTATCTCGGTATCACTATCTCGGTATTAACTATCTCGGTATTACAACAAACTTTTGGTGGAAGGCGCATGTAAAACATGTGACAGCAAAAGCATCTAACACATTTGGTTGCCTAAAACGAATCCTACGCGGGAACCTTTAAGCCAGTCGTGAAGTTAATAACCGGCAAATTTTTAGAGAAACAAAGAAATATTCCGTAGTCATGTGCACAGGTTGTTTCATTTGTCCCATGTGACTTAACTGTCGGCAACCTTGTTTCTTGCCTGATATATATATATATATATATATATATATATATATATATATATATATATATATATATATATATATATATATATATATATATATATATATATTTATATATATATACGTTTGCAGTTCTTTGCCAAAAGTTTTTGTTAGTTGTGTTTTCTCACGCCATATTCCAGTTGGAGCCGGTGACGTATGGGTGTAAATAAATAAATAAATAAATAAATAAATAAATAAATAAATAAATATGTTCTTCACGAACTCATAATGAACGTCTAGTTGGAGCCCCTGCCTGCAGGCATTTCAGGAATGTCGTGCAAGTACAAGCTTAGGTTTCCACAAAATAACCATGTTTTTCACGCCAGTTTTTGCGTTTCAACATATCAGACTTTCGAATAAACAAAAAAGAAAAAGAACGTAAAGACTGCAACCGTGCATCATTGAGAGAAGACACACACAGAACCGAAGGGAGTATAGTTGCCCGCAGGAAATGGTGAAGTTCTGAGTTTACATGCGAAAAATAAAAGCATAAAACAAAAGAAAACGCAATAAAAAGATGGTAACGCATAAATAAGCATTATATGCGACTGCATCACTCATAGGGCTTCGTCATTTTAAGATCGTTCTTGGCGTGGAAAGCCTATTCATGAAAAGAGTCCAGGATCATTCGCTTATATACAAAACGGACTAATAATAAACAAGTAGACATTATATGCCGATTCCTGACTCCGTCATCCCATCCTTCTTTATGATGACTTCTTCAAGGATGTATGCTAATTTTTTTTTGCTCTGCTCTTCGCAAAATGCACACGGATCCCCAACTTCATTTTCGGAGCTCTTGAATCAGAAGCAATTTGCCGGGCTGATCACTCGGTAAACGATTCGCTGTATGTATGAATTCCGACGGAAAAATGACATTGCAAAGTGAGGGAACTGCCAGTTCTTGTCTGATTCGTCCTGTGCGTAGGAAACGGGAATCTTGATTATCGGCGTTCTACTCGCCCAGAGCCTTTCGCGAAGTTGCTGTGGACAGCACGAGTAAAGCCAGAGAAAACGAAATCTCAACGTTTATTATCTCTTAAAGTGAGCCGTTGAGTTAAACGGCGTCATCTCCTTGTTCAGTGCGTGTGGTGCGAGCGCCTCGGGAGGTTTTTGCTCTACGGTATATTTTTTGATAATGCGAAATTACCAGTTTCGAATTTATAGCTGTAGGTTTTTTGTGCTGTCGGTTACCTTGCTTTCTTTCCCGCTCCCTGGAAGTAAATAATTCGTTCAGCTTGAAAGATTAAGACTAAGCGATCAGGATATCTGTACCTATTATGTAACCTCCTTTGAGCGGTCGCGTTTGCCGCTCCAGCAATGTAGCAGTTTCCAGTGAGAGACCTCGCGCTTTAACAATTAACAGGCTCGGAAAGATTAGGTTTCAAAGCGCCGTATAAATTATGACCTCCAAGACATAGTAATATCAGCGCGCTCTTGTTATCTTAAATGAGCATTAACTGTTCTCACTTAGAATAACGATAAAATTTACACAATTAGGTCGGGTTAACAACGCGTGTTTCTAAAGCTGGGAGTAAACTTGGGATAACAAATAGGTTTTAAAACTCGGACACTTTTTCCTTCTAATCCAATTAACCCGCTTCGTTATTTATGTTGTCGTAATATTCTTTGCCTCATATGAAAAGGCTTATCATCTTTAACCCGATTAGCATTTCGTGCTCTGTGGGCTGCGCAGGTTCATTCAAGGCCTTGTAACATTTATAAGCCGCTTTGAGCAAGAAACGTGGGTGTTTTCATTTTAAAGAATGTGTACTTACTATCCATCATATTTTGAATAGCCAGGAAGGCGGATATTTACACTAAATGAGACAATGATTGAAAACGGAGATGACCTAAGAAGTAATATCTCATTATTGAAATCTATAATACCTGTCTAGCGAAATAAGGAAGTTCCATGAACACCTCGAATCAATGTATACGTCATGAAATACTATATTGGGTTGTAACAAAGAATATGAAACGCTTTCAGAAGTAGAGAAATACTGTGCTATATACGCTTAATACAACAAAAGGACAATGTGTTATCGTCGCCAGGAGTACACATACTCTTACCCTGTACCACATGTGAGTAAAAACATACCTTTTCTGAGAAATAATGCAGTACATTATGCTCGCATGAAATTGAATTTATTGTTACAGCAGGAAAAGAGGTACTCATATTTTACTAAAAAGAAGAAGGACAAACTCACATAATTGAGTGGAAGTGGCCATTCTTAGGAGTAAGAACTGAAGTAATGTTTCTATAGCGAACGCTACAAAATTCACCGGTAGAATGTTTGATCACGCTGGATCGCTCGTTTTACCGGTTGACAACATGATGGACGCTTATAAAGAATTACTCGTCATGCCTCTGCATGACTGTCTCGAGCAGGAGCAACAGTTCTTTTTTCTCGAAGTGTCTGGCCGTTCCGACCTCGAAAGCTGCAAACGGATCAATGCTGGGATGATTCAGCTGAGTGAGCACGCTGTAGATGTGATCACGTTGCATTTTCTGGCCTATTCCTATGCAGAGGTAGACCTCGCGAGCACCTGACCGATATACAGAAATTAGAACCGAGAATATGAGCTTAAGGCGATCTGTTGTGCACGAAGAACACTTTTCGGTGCTCTCCTTAGGAAGTGTAGTGATCGGTGGCTTTGAGCAACATGAGAATGCCCAGCCATTTGCATAGCTGCCACGACATGTCGTCAGGGCGTCCGCGCTCACACCATGGCCTACATGCTTTCTTTCTTGTTCGGTTCTGCATGACCGAACATTTTCTTTCAGCTGGCGTGTCAGACGCCCTTGACACGCCGGCTCACACGCGTGGGTTGACAAACCGGGGTTTGGGGGTGAGGGGTGGCCCTGGCTTTGACCTTGTGCACAGCGTTCCTTTACTCTCGATTCGACACGTTAACACACCCTCCCTCGTTTCCGCACACTCACACCCTCTCCCCTTTCGAAGAACCCCACCTATATATACTGTGGCGAGGAAAGCGTACGTTGCCTTGAAGAAGACAAGTCCACTTGCCGAAACGTTGGCTCCTGCATTCGCCTTGTTCACGTTTTGCTCATCGTCTTGAATTTCAATCTCCCGCATTACCCGTCTTTTCCCTTGATTACTTGAAGGCATTCGACCATGTTCCACATCCATCGTCTTCTCACAAAGCTAGCAAGGTGTAACATTCATCCTGTAGTTCTCGCATGGATTAAACACTTCTTATTTTGCAGGATGCAGTTCACATCAGTAAACAATTTTAACTCTTCATGTGGCCAGGTGAGGCCAGGTGTACAACAAGGCGCGTTTGGGCCGTTACTCTTTCTTGTTTTTATTAATGATTTTCCAGACAGCGTTTCATCCACAACCAGACTTTTCTCAGATGACCGCGTAATTTACCGTACGATTTATTCTGTAATTGATGAAGAGGCTGTTCAAACTGACCTTAACTCTGTAAGTGCTTGGTGCGATACTTCCTCAATGTCACTAATCCCTCAAAGACTAAATTTGTGTATTTTACTAATCGAACTACTAGACTTCAAACTTCCTACGTATTAAACGACGCTAACTTTACCCGCCGTGGTTGCTCAGTGGCTATGGTGTTGGGTTGCTGAGCACGAGGTTGCGGGATCGAATTCCGGCCAAGGCGGCCGCATTTCGATGGGGGCGAAATGCGAAAACCCCATGGTACTTAGATTTAGGTGCACGTTAAAGAACCCCAGGTGGTCGAAATTTCCGGAGTTCTCCACTACGGCGTGCCTCATAATCAAAAAGTGGTTCTGGCATGTAAAACCCCATAATTTTTTTTTTTACACAAACGTTGAGCTTGACTCCAGTTATAAGTACCTAGGGCTCCGGTTTTGCAATGTTCTTACATGAAAAAGCCACAGTGAAACTATTTTAGCATCCGCTAACCGCTATATAGGCATTATCAAACGCAGTCTAACACACGCATCACCTCACATTAGAAAACTAGCATACACTACATTATTTCAACCAAAGCTTGAGTAAGCATTGGCCTTATGGCTCCCTGAACAAGAGTACACTATTAATGACATTGAAGCTCTGCAAAGTCGTCCTACGAGATTTATTTTTGCGGACTATTTACGAACAACTAGCGTCACACAGAACAGCTTGCTGAACTCGATAATGTATCGATTCGTCGAAATATAGCACGCTTAACACTCTTTCATAAACTTATCACCACCTGTTCCTTCATGAAGATATTTTTCATACCCCGTCTGCTATACTCCCTCGTCATGATCATCCCTTTAAACTAAAACGCTTTCTTTTGTCGCACATCACGCTACAATCATTCTTTCATACTCCGCACTAAAACCGTGTTTAATAAGTACCACCCGACATTGCAACAGAACTCGATTTTAATCAATTTCAGAAACTTTTTTGATCGTATCTTATGTCCTGAATGTTCATCAGCCGTGCTCGCCCTTTCTTTATCGCGGTTCCTGTTTTCTTTTCTGATTTCTTGGTTTCTTTATTTACTTACTGTCAAAAAGAACATTTTCGTGGTACTAAATTTCAGTGTTTTACATTTTATAACCATTGCATTGTTCTACATTACATAAAACAAAACTTTAACACAAGTTGGTCTCACAATAATTTTTTTTAGACCTTGTATATTTTTACCTTGTACATTGTTGTCACCTATTACATGTTGCCCTTGACGATGTTGCATAACCCCCTATGCATAATACCCTCCAACGGAGGGCCTTTAGGGTATACTGAATAATAGTAATAATAATAATAATAATAATAATAATAATAATAATATATATATATATATACCTATCTTTATTTTTTGTGAGTACCAATATATACTTGCACAAATATAGTAGGACCAACATTTCCAACTTTTCGGGGTGCATGTTCGTTCCCGTTCCGGTATAATAAATCCTACTAGAGAAAATTATTTCTTAAACACGTCTCTTACTGATGCGCCACAGTGGCAGGATTGATACCTAGGAATAATTCGCTGCACTGTCATTACTACGGGATCGCTGTGTGGCGAACTTATTCCACTTCGTCGTAAAATTTTACTTGTTTTGTTGTACTGGTACTTCAACGTGCACTGTAAAATTATGCTTGTTGCTATTTACTCTAGAGTTCTACTTGCGCCCTTGTGCTGTTCCCTCTTATGTCCGTGGCTCTTGCGTTCTTTTAATTTATTCCGTAGCATGAATTAACCAAACATCCCTACAATACATCTTCTACTTCGTCCTTCTATTTCACGCTTAGAGCTTGTCCTAAATTCCTATGGATTTTCATCGTGCACGTTCCGCTCATTTTTCGTAGATGGCACTGCTAATTGTGGTTGATATCTCCGATTCGTATGACCACTATTACCCGAAAACCGTCTGATGCTGTGCTGTCTGCTGCAGTGATTTTCAAACCTTAAAGCGGATACAAGGAGACAGAACAGATATAAATTCTACTCCGATTTTATTGTAATCACAGTTAAAGCATTCAATAATGTCTCTTCACATGTTCAATTCTGAGAAAGAATGCAATAAAATTTAAGCAAATGTATTTGCTCTAAAGATATCGGGAAATGGGAAACAATCCTAGAATAGTGCTGCGTTTCTGGATTTAACGTTGCTTGATAATCTTGTTATTTTTTCCCACTTACTTTGTCGTAGGATTGTTTTTTAGCGCTTTCGGCACTTCATCAAATTATTATTGTTATTTGATTTGAAAATATATGTACACTTCACAGGAATGGGTAAGCGAGGAGCTGGCTGGCAACTGCCACCGGAAGCGGCACAACGCCGACCTACGGTTCAGAAAGGAGGAGACAGAAACATAAAAATGGACGATAGAAAAAAATGGATGGAAAGAGGAAGAAAGCGCAAGTGGACAAATCTCAAAGAATAAAGGAGAACTCATACAGCACAGGTCACGCGCAGTAGGGCTGGTCACTGTAGGCCACGCTAGTAAAGAATATTAAAATAGAGGAAATAGTGTCTGAATTATTCTGATTTGAATATAGCATCCAATGCTTACAATAAGTTTTAACACAAGCAATGCGGCTCGCTTTGATGGCTTCTTAGGCATAACGCTGTACTTAAATATTCGCCGCTGATTGATCTAGTATCACCGTTCTCGCATTTGTAACCTGTTTATTCAATTAAGCGCCGTGTAAATGCCCTGAAGTCAGTTTATCTGCAGAGGAGGCTGGATCCAGATATTCATTCATGTGCTCTGGTGACGGCAAAAGTGTTCTATTAAAATTCACATTGCATTTGACGGGCCACCATTGAAATATCAGTGAGTGTTATACACGGTAGCAAAAAGCTAAAGCATGTGGGAAGAGTAGGCGTAGCATTCTCCGTATTCATTACGGCAGCGCAGATTACGCATAATCAGAAACAGCTCACACAAGAGCGTTTTCGTGAGCTCGAAAAGTCTACTCCAGGTGCGCTATCTAATGCGAAATGCATGTACGCTTTTGAAGCAAGGACATGTTTGCCGTGCTTTCGGGCATCTGAATGCGAACCTGCAGTCAGTGTTCCAGAAGGCTAAGACTTCTTCCGAAGCCGGTTGCGTCAATAACAAAGTTCTTTTACAGGTAGCTTGATTGCTTGTAAGATTAAATTTCATGCCGCACTCGTTGTGCCAAGCGATAACGTTACCGCTGTAACGGCACGTAACTGTACGTTGTCCTGTACAAATGTGAATTACACATTCGTATTATGGTTGTTTTAGTGAAACCTGGTTCAATCCTTTTCATTGAAGGACTTTGCAAGGTGTTTTATAAAAGCAGAAATATTTTATTTAAAGTATATTTCATTGACCCTACAAATAATGCTTAAAAAATTATCTGAAATTCTGCAAAATGCAAAATGACCAAAATTGAAAACTATTGAAAACTACTTTGTAATAAAGTTAGAACTTACTTTATCAAAAGAACGCTATTAACGAACTATTGGAAGATAATGTTATCCGGACAACGCGAGAACTCAGTCAGCTTCGTAATTTCAGTGCTGCACTAAAGCTACAAACTTCAACCAGGCGACGCTGATATATGCACTGATTTAAAACAGTATCCTATCCTAAGTTGGTGTACATTCATAACAAATTTCCTTATTAAGAGAACCACAGTAAAGGCGCCTGACAAAGGGCTGTTGTTTAGAGAGTCCGTTGAAAGGATGAGATGGCATACGAATCGTACGGGTCACTGCAGATAAGGTGCTTGAGCAAGAGACACGCGAGTAAATTTAGATGAATGTCCACAGTGGCAGAGGTACTTGTCACGTTCACACGGTTGCCTCATAGTGCGTACTTGCGCTGAAACGGTTCTTTGGAACCCCATAACCATTGACGGCCTTAAATATTGACACATACACAGGTAACGCTCTAAACGTAGCCCACGCATCATGCTCTTAGCTGTTTGCGAAGAGTATGTAATACCAGAGTACGATGTAGAGAATGGTGTCCCTAGAGAAATAAATCCTTGTATTGAGCTGCGAGCAAAGGCACTTCGGAAACGTTTTCTATGCAGCATAGGCATCAGACTGGAGATTAATCGATAATATATACAACTTTGCGGTTGTTATGCCGATAGTTGTCGAATGCACACAATTGCCTGCAGTTGCCTTTATTATAATGCTTAAGAGCTCAGTGAAAACCAGAAAAAAATATTTTGTGTTGTATTCTTACTCGTAGTGCATCATCGGGGCACCACTAGGTTGTAATCCCATTCTCTGCAAGCACTGAAAAAAAAACATGCACTAAATGTTTTGCGAACGCGGAGATGCTTACAGATTTACTCATAGCGGCATATTCCGGCGTAAGCTGGAAGAGCACACGCGGGTAACCTGGCAAACTATCGAAGGGTTCAACAACCCTGGCACGTTCGCCGGAGCATTAAGCCAGAACTCAGCTTCTACTCACGACGAAATTAATTATCTCCGCCTTAAAGTAGCGGAAGAATTAGTATGCAAGAACACGACCGAACGGTGCTCCTGTCATTGCATACAGAGGATCAAGTTCTTATAAGGCAGGACGAGGTGTCTGAGTGAGTAGAAGGTAACCTAACACTGCATGAACGCGGCGACGCTTCGTACATGCCTTTTCATACATTTTCGTGTTCTTCTTGCATGCTAGCGCTGTTAAGCTTGGTGGCAGATGATAATCAAAGGGGAAACTTCAATAAATGTTGGCTGATCATGCAGGCTTGGTATTTGCCCCAAAATAATCACTAGCCTTCTAGAACGATTACAGAACAGTGTATTATTCGGGAGGTCTTGAACTGAAAGAAATGGTAAGAACGTGACAGACGCTCGTCAGACTTCAGGTACACGGAGAGACATTGTCCATTTGCTTCAGCTTACAGAAATTAGGACTTGAGTTGAATTGTTTAAACGAATGAGCTTCATCTATAACAAAATAAGTGTTTTATTTACAGAAGTTTGCTTTGCCACATAATTTTGTTCATGGCAAGAAGCCACATTTACAGGCTGTTTTGTTGGAAGATTGCTCTTGTGGCTCGGTGAAAAAATGTCAAAATTATGTGATTTTATCTGATTGTTCTCAATTCACTGGAAGATGTATTGATTTATATTTGTCTGTATGCGCTGCTGACCCTAAAGGTTGGCGAGGTTTGTCAAGCAGTGCTGCGAGGCTGCTTTTCTTTTGTCGCCCTCAGTTTTTCTATATCATGGAAACACACATTGATTTATTTATTTATTTATTTATTTATTTATTTATTTATTTATTTATTTATTTGTTTATTTATTTATTTATTTGTTGACTGGTCAATTGATTGATTGACTATAACTGTTGGCAGCTTTGCCGCCGTCTTTACCACAGCATTCGATTGACATTTGAACCGACGGATATTCATGAGGGCACGCATGCACGTATTTGCTTTCACCCAACACAAACATACGCGCACATGGTGTGTTTCGAAATGAATAAGGTGTCAACCTTCAGCATGAGTCAACAAAATTCTATTTAAAATAAATTAAATCTTCGAGTGTATACGAAACTGCTTTAGTAGGACTCCGAGGTTGGGTCTTTCCATTCGGTGTACAGCAGGGCAGAAAAATACCTTGCCACTCCGTCGTCGTTCGAAAGAGAAAAAGAAAACATACACACAGACACACACATAGGAAAGGAAATCAAAGAATAACGGATGTAAAAGGCAAATACGGTAGACAAATTCCACAAAATTATTTGCTTTGTCGCTATGAGTTTGCCCTGTTTTCTATACACAAATGCTTTATTAATAGGTGAACAGGATGATCTATCTTCCGTTTTGCTATGTGCGATGGCTGAATATTAGTACGTCACCGAGTGTAATTCATTAGGCATAGCCGCTGATTGAGTGGACAAAGGAAGCAATGATGACGGGACAGGCTTAGCTTTCTATGTCATAATCAATGCTTTAATTTCTACAGCGCAAATAGTGTTGAGTTTATTGTCGCCAAACGCGCTGCGCAAGGAGTTCTTACAAACGTTGGTAATTAACAAAATTGAGAATGCAAAGCATATATATGGATGCTTTCGTACGCTTGGTGAGAGAACACTTGGTGAGGAATAGGAGGCGCAGGCTGACATTTTTTTAGAAACGTGCGAGACTTCTTAGCGAAAAAAAAAACGAATACCCTTCTATTATAACAGATTATTACGACTGATTTGCACCGAGAGAGAGAAAAAAAAGCCTCTAGAAAAGCAACAAATTCAAGAATGTTTCGGGATCTTTCCTGAATCTGAAAGTTATGCCGCCAATATTGCCTTTGTTCGACAAAAGTGCGGATGGCGAAATTTAACAGTGACCCTAATGCATACTATCAGGTAAGTTTTCTACGAAACACAATGCAGATACCAAGGAGCAACGTCCAAAGAAACTTCTTCCTCTGCGCTAAACTACCTATGGAGAAGAAAGGTGGGAAGCCCAAGTGGTAATACTCATGATGATAAGAAAAGTCATATTAGGTGAACTATTGCATTCAGAAAATGCTTTATAGGGAAGTATACTGTCTTCACCAAAACGACAAATTAACGTTCTAAGGTCGCCTTACAGAGCATCTAACCGCCAGTGGCCCTCTTCATGAAGTTCCGGTTGTCTGGTAAGAAGTGATATCTTGCAAACAATGCAAGGACTTCAGATGAGCCCCATAAACGGAATGCTGAGAGAGACAGCGAGGAAGAAAGGAGAGTGCCGAATGGCCAGCAGTTTTGAGCACTGAGCTAGAATCTTAAATATCTTTTAGGGAGATAACGGTACATGTTCAGGTTATAGGAATATTATTAAGTGTAAAAGGGATGACACGCCACAGAGAAGTACAGATATACGTTGACGTTTTGAAATTTGGCATTTCGCCCATGCTTAGCGATTTGTGCCTTATATAAGCGAGAGAAAGAAACAAAAAAAATTACGCAGCCAGCGCTATTCCATTAGAACTGCAAATTCAGCCTAGAAGTTACAATATATTTGAATGTTCGCTGTGAGTTCCACTCATACAGCGAGTAAAATAATTTTTGCCGACAAAGAACGTAACCTGACGCAAGAGTGCATTAAGCCTAGAGTCATGAAGGTGAACACAAGCTTTACGCACTTCATGTATAGCACGAAAGAGCAACCTTGATCTGGTCGTAAATAACTTCAACTCTGAATTTTGAGTTTCTTTTTCATGTTTTCTGTCTTCAGTTGTAAAAACTTCATCTTGCCACTAGTAACACACATCATCATATGTGCACCCCTGACTACGTGCGTAATGGCGCATAATCATTTACCGGAATCGCTGTGTAAACGCGCTCTTTCCTGTATTAGAACAATGTCGGGTAGCACTTTGCCATGCCCTTTGAAAGGCGCCGCAGATCGTATTGAATATCCCCTACAGCATTTTGCCGGTATCTGAGTATTCTACCTTGTGCCTGCAGTGCCGTAAAGGCAGCATAATATGTGCAGGATTATATGCGTTTAGAGCGCGATTTTTTTGCGATGCTTTGGCAATTTAGTGGTTTGCGCTCACAAACAATGCATGTGGTGGAGGCGAAGTACGTCGCGTTATCGCAGAGACTGCACGTGACGGAGAAAGCTTGTCATAAAACCGGGACGCGAAAGCATTCTCCGTGAAATACATTTTATCGCGACAAAATAAACGAACGCGGAGCCACTGAGGCTTACGCTGCAATCATATGCGGCTTTAGGGCCGTAAACAAAGAATGGCACCCAGTGGAGCAAACAAAGGCTTCGTAGGAAAAAAAATAAACGTGCGGCACGCAATGAATTCTGTTGTAACGTAAAGACGATCGACATCCGTGCTCAAGTATGGAGAGATTAAGCTACCCAGTGCAAATAAGAGTTAAGCACAATAACACCATCCACAAATTATATGTCCCGCGGCACTGCATCAAAGCCGAGGAAATTCTGCGTGCTGCTTGTGGCATGAGGAAATGGGGAGATCCTTTTCGGGAAATAGCGGCATGGAAACAAGACGATCACGCGTCCAAAAGCTAGGAGCCCCAGGGCTTGCCTCAGGAAGGAACAGCAGCTACGTCGTCCTTGCGCCGATAAGACGGTGAGATCCAACCGCCGAAGGACGAGCACAGAGAAAGGCACCGGAACAGGCTTTGATGTTTGCTACACCCGCTAAGTAGCTGTATGTCTGAGAATAGCACAATGTACGCAAGGAGAGAAAGGAATACTGGAAGCTGTGCAAACAGCAGGGAATGAAGTACAGCAGAGAAGTCCTTGCCGCCACCGGCGTCTTCGCATAGACCGTATAGCAGTAGAAGTTATGCGTGCTTCGCGTAAATATGAAATATATATATAGAGAACTCGTTTGTGACTTCAGCATTTGCATGCTGTAGCGTTCCAATAATCTGAAGCACGCAAGTAATACATGAGTTGACGTGGAGATGTTGCCCAATTTTTGTTGTCTATTGCGCAAACCCGCAATGGCGAGGTTCCACAATGGACAGTGCTGCGTAGATTGAAAGCTAAAGAATGGAAAGAAACTGTTTTCGAGGTAGGGTGTTAAGAGGAGGAGGATGATGTTGGCTGCAGGTAGATCTAGCCTTGCAAGACATGTCGGCAATTGCTCCACCTAAGTGTGTCGTCCTTTCAGAGAAGTTTATTGAGAAGTGGAGCACGGAACGGGTGAAGACGATAACGTGCACAGTGAAGTGGAATGGGACACAAATCCGCAGCCCGTTACCCATCCCGCGCACGGTGCTGCACCTAGCTGACCAGCCCCCGACACCATGTCTTGAAGTGAACCTGCCAAGCATTACCAATCATTGGATTAGTACACATTGCTTAGAACCTTTAGAAGGATACTTGGGACACCTAACTCCTGAATGTACAGTGTCCATGCGGAAACATCGCATCTAGCGTCACTAGCATGTGAACGATAGACGCTGACAATCATTTGCGTTCTGCGGAAACTCCAGTACACTTCAAAAATAGTGTTCAACTTCACCTGAGGTCTGACAAGCCGCACAGAAAAGCGACGCGGTGAGTTCGATATTGAAAGCCCTTGCCGGAGTCCGCAATCACCCCGGGCGGAGGCGTTGCATGGAGGGAGGCCTGTGGTCTGCTCAGTCCCTTTGCCACACAGGCTTCGGAAGGTGACGACAACAAAGAGTGAAAATGAACGACTACGGCTTGCTTAAGAATATCTTGTGGATCTCTAGGAGCCTTTCTTGTTGGCCTGAGTTCCAAGGCGTCTCGAGTGAGTCTATCAGTCGCCTCATTTCCCACTTCGCCTACATCCGATGAAAGCTGCTGAAACTTCATGGTAAATCCGAGGCTGCGCAGTTATTCGAGAAAGCGTAAAGTTTGGCCCCACCAACTGTTACTGAGACTCAATGATGATAACATTTGTGTGAAGTGTATTAACGTAAACGTTGTATACTTTTATTATTCTTAAGAGTCGATGCAGACAAACCCTACAATTTAAAGGGATTTGCAATACACCCGCACGATCACGTCACCTTTCGATTGCACCTTTCACTAGGCGAGAGCACTACGGACCTGATGCAAGCAGGTTTGCGCAAGTCCTCGTAACTCCTCCGCCGCACCCTCCTCAAAAGGAAAGAATTAGGGCTTTTCCGTTACATACAAAATGCTCTTCGATGATGTTATTCCGTGTCACATTGAAAGATATCATAAAGCCATGCGGAAAAGGAAATGGCTACGGGCTCTTATGATTAAAAAAAAAAAAGGAATATACCAGTACGGCTGAACCGACGTTTTGGATACACGAGCAAGCAGGCAAGCATGCGAAGGAAGACGCGTCACGAATTGAGAGTAGCTTCGTTTCTACCTACCGCTGGATCACGTATTGCGAACGTGCCCAGCTTGCCGTCGTTGTTCCGTGGTGCTGCATGTCTGCTGCGGCCAGTTCATTTCACTCCGAGTTGCAGGCCATGCGTCAGTCACTGCAGCTTTGGAGACCGCATGCCGACCTGATTTCCGCCTTGGTTATTCAAGAGAGCAAACCTATGCGAGTCACGCGCTCCTCATTCGTAGTCTCTATTTCCTTCACCGTGGAGAAAGCCGATGTTGAGAGATTCACTACACGCCAGTTTTTCAAAGTTGCATTCGTAAACGTGTCCATCCAAGCCGAAGGCAGTAATTGTTATATTTCAGTGCGCTGTGGACGTGACGCTGCGAAGCCCAAGGGAGCATGTACAGACGCAGATATTTATTTTCGCTGCCTTTTGGTAACTAAAGATTTCTTGAAAACTTAAGAAAGTGCAGGAAATTTTTCTAAGGCTGTTGTATCAACGTTCTGGAAGTGGCGTGGAAATTAGCCTTGCTTTAACTGTCCTGTTCAACGCACACTGGGAAGCACATATGAAGAGTTTCTTGTTTGCTTAACGGGCTCGTGGACTTTCTATGTCTAATCAAGGACGACAGGACCGATAGAAAGTTGTACGCATGAGATAATTCGACATTGTGTGCTACAGGTATTAATTAGGGATTCAGTGAAAAAAGCTAAAGAGCAAGAGAGTTCTTTAGTGAAATACATATAATTTTGCGAGTTTATATGTAACCGCCTACATGCTACTCTCAATAAGGAAGGAGATCGGGCCCAAAAGACCTGAGAAGAAGGAGGGTGGGAGAAGGGGAAAAAATATGTCCATACCTAAGCACTTATGGGTTGTGAATACGAAAACATTAATGTCGAATTGAACGCGGCTGAGCGATACTTCAAGTTATGAACTCCTCGCGAACAAGCGAGTGCGTTGAGACGCTTGGCCAATGCTTCCTAGGTAACACGAGATCGGCGCAGATCGATTTGTGACGTCATGTTACCTTGTCCGATTGTCATAGAATCCAATGGGGACGCTCCCGAGTAAAGTGCGGTGATTTTGACGTCACTGCTTTCATCACGCCGGGCTTGGCAATGGAAACTTCAGTCCAAGTACCACGATGTCCTTAAGTAGAATGCAGATGCCTGCTATATAGGAAGCGCTGATTGAGCACAGTGGGTAAGACACTCGGCTTCTGAGCGTGAGGTCATAGGCTCGAAACTCACTACCGCCAACGTTTTTCCTGTCGAATTTGTTGTTTTTTATATATTATTCATTCATAGCAATTACTGAAACGCAGTTAGAACCCAAGCGAGTGCTTGTGCGCACGAGGGACGCACAGGAAACACGGCCTCAGAGAGCGGAAATTCCGTGGCGTCGTCCGTGTCCTCTCCGCTCACGCAACACTTGATGCGCTAGTACCGCAGCAGGTGAGCTTTTTCGACCGCTCTGCTCAGTCGAGGCGCGCACGTGACGTAGCGTCTCAGCCAATGAGAATTTAGGTGCCGTTTTTCGCTTGTCCACACGACAGACGCTGGCTTTTTCGCTCAAGGGTCTGTTTGATGCTTTCGCGCCAAAAAAAGACGAAAATGTGTGATCAAAGTATACACGTAGGTGAAATAATTGTGATGGCATTGATGTAAATACATTTCAGCTTACCAACTAATCCAGTGTCTTAAAGAAATGAAACGTGATTTAAAGGTTGACGTTCCTTTGACGAAAATTATTATTGGGGTTTGGTCTGGGTATGCCCACTTTATACCGCTGTCGATTTTGGCAGTGTACGATCGTTAAGCTTAGAAACGTTATATAAGCGATGCCATTTTCACTGAGCTTGGAAAGTCCCTATCACTATCTCGCACACCTATAATGCTATGCATTTAAGGAGTGAGAGAATCCTTACCCGGAAGCCAACGGCTTTTCATCGTCGGTGTCTTATGGTCCTAGGAAGCATGAACTTAGAAAAGGTCAGACACAGTTTGTCGTGATATTGAACTACAAGAAACTTCTGGCCTGAAAGCATCACAAAGTTGAAGGATCGCTTCTTCAAGAAAATGTACTTTACTCGCAGGAGGACCTGTTTCAGCCTGCTTGAATAGGCCACTCTAAGACAGCATATACAGGTATACGTACACCGCGCTTAGACAACGTCCATAAGATGGCACGAAATTAAACTGTAGAAGTA
This sequence comes from Dermacentor andersoni, assembly GCF_023375885.2. NCBI lineage: Eukaryota > Metazoa > Arthropoda > Arachnida > Ixodida > Ixodidae > Dermacentor > Dermacentor andersoni. The sequence goes on from NC_092818.1 coordinate 172,045,950, forward strand.
AGCCAGCGTCGGTACATAACTAAGGCCTATCAAGAAGCCGACCGAGGCCCTTTTGTGGTATCGCGGACACCATTTCTCAGTATTCCTTCTTCCTCTTACAAGAAGCTTCACCGGTGGCCTTGTTTATGCAGTTCTAGATTTGCATGCGCATCTGTACTTCGAAAATAGGAACACATTTTTCGTTAGAGCTTAAGACTACGCGGTAATCCTTCTTCTGCTTATCTCTTACTTGACTCTCCATCTCGCTCTTTTACAAGCTGTTTGGTTGCATTTTCTTCAAGAATTAAAGACATACTACAAGATCGAGTACGGTACAGGCTAAAGATCCGAACCAAAGAAAGGCCTGAGATTGGCACGGCGAAAAGAATGAAAAGCGATACGCCGCCATCGTTAAATAGCAATTATCTGCCGCCTGGGAGAATCTCAGTCCTCTTGTGCTTGCGTAGCTGTCGACTTGTGATAAAAGAGGAGGGCAGAGAGAGAGAGAGAGTAATGAGAAAGCACGGTTTCATTACAAAGCTATGTTTCCTTTTTTTCCCCTCCTCTCGGTATCTCTTCGTGCAAGTCAGGCTGCTTGAAGAAAAAGCACCTAAGAAGCTTTTTGCTATTTAAGTCGGGTTGTACGTCTGTCCAGAACGACTGCAGTGATAAATACAACGACATACACGGAGTTCCGAAAGCTTTCTTCACTTAGCGAAATAGATATCTGCACCTATATAATTGGCTACTGTGCAAACGGCCGCATTTATCTGCCCTCTCGATGACACAGCTTGTAATCTTTCCTAAGTCAGAACATATTGCCAGACATAGGGAGCGCCTACTTCTCAACCGAAGCATACGTTTATCGCCTGTGTGATCTCTTTAGACAACAGTGAAGGTACCTGAATGAAGTTTGTGGCTTTGTTAAGCGAGTGGCTAGCGAGGTACTCCCAGTGATTGTTGAGATCGTGGGGCCGAATTCGCAAAGCTTTTTATTTGTAAGTGCTTTTTGCTACTGCTGCCTTTGGTGATGATATGTCCAGCATGAGGATTGACTGAAATTTTACCTGACGAGCCATGCCAGCGTAGCGCTTTTTGTGAATATAGGAACCCTGAAGTTCACTTTTTTAGAAAGAATACGCAACTCGGGGCATTCCAATATCTGAAGCACTAACTTCACGGATCTTTAGCTGTTCAGTGAATCTATATGGCAAAATTTTTTATAGTTTGATTTCATTCATTTCAGAGACTCTGTAATTGAGCGTATTGGCTTACAGTAAACGTTGAATAGCTGTATCATTTATGGGACTTTTGAACTGGGCATAATAACTCAATTTTTGTGTTTCCTCTTTTTTTTTTTGGGGGGGGGGGTGGTCAGTCAATCACAAGTGAAGTACGCTTTGTATGCCTTAAGTATGCAGTTTACAAAACTTCAATACATTGCCTTTTGTTGTTGCTATTAGTATAAAGGTAAATATTTTGGTATATTTATTCGTTTTTCGTCAGTTTTCAGCAATTCTTATAAAGAATGTCGGGATGGAAGCAACGACCAGCTTGCTGTAAGCATAGATGGAATTTAACTTGCTGTTTTCAACTCAACGAGTACTATTTAGTTCGATTCTTCGGGTGTACACAAAAATGGGGAGAGGGTTACAGCTGCGCCTCTTCAGGCGAATTATTCCCCTCTTGTCACTACTAGGTCATGAAACATTCAGCAAAAAGCGCAGAGAGTTGTTTATTCAGCATCGCAGAAGGTAAAATTTAGTTTTATCTTGTCAACAAGTACGTCCCTGAACGAAGCCAACGAAAACAACTGTGACACTTAGTCACTTAAAAAAAAAGTGAAATTGTTTTGTGAAAAGGCATGTGAGCTGCTGGCTTTCATAGGTGCTTCAAACAGAGCAAGGCTAACATAAGTGGACTCGAGCGTAACATAACACATCTTCTGATGAAGGCCTTTCTTTTACACATATAACAGAGAGGAAAGCTGTCCCTGCAGCCACCATCCTCCTAGGAAAACTCATTCTGCCTTTATTAGAATGGGAGGGGACGTATAGGGAAATATTCATCCAGTGATTTGGCTCACCATTCGCTGTAGCTGGGACAGAATAAATTCAATCCACTTAAAAGATAAACGCTAGTAATAAAAAAAAAACATACGCATTCCAATTTGAAATCAAGGTGTGGCAAGTCATAAACAAAGGCATATTTCATTTTTGTAAACGATGTAGAGGCAACTGGCGGTGGATGCTTCATTTGGGGATTTAGATTGTTATAGTAAATGATTATGATAATAAGCGTCTTATAAATAAAGAATATGTTCCTTCCTATCCGCCCTTATTACTGTGCCAGAAAGTAGAACATCATAAGCCTAGAATGCATTAAAGATGCAAGAATAGTGCGTCTGTAAATTCTTGCGGTTGCCTGTGTGCGTGTGTCCATTTATGAGTGTGCTTACGTTCTCGATTGTATGTTTTATTTTCTGGGCGCACGCAACTTTGGTCTTGCTACAAAAATGCAGAGAATGGAAAGTGCAATGTTTTTGCAGTGAAAAAGGAAAAAAATTGCTTCAGTTTACTTTTACTGTGTTCCACATTACTACATGAAGAAAAAAAATCAAGACGTGGAATGCATCCAGTGCATACGGACAAAGCGAATCGATTCAAATGGGTGCAGTGTGCGTGAGGAAGGCAAGATTGAGTCAAAGCCAACCCCTATGAAGAAGATGCAACATTTTGTTCTGTCTGCTTTGCATAATGGCCCCCATTTCCCATTCCCAGCAGACGCGATCGCGTATTATATTCAGAAACAGTGCATCAACACACGAGTGTTTAGACATTCGCGTGAAACGGGAAATGAAGACTCCCAAAAAACCGAGAACAAAGGGTGGCAGGACTGCAGTCGACTACGATTTTAAGTAAACAGATACCACAAATGCACAATGACCTTTTTGCAAAGGGAGGCGCAGCGAGATGAAAACAGGAGCGCAGTGAGGCGCGCATTGTTCTCAAATGATGCCGTTCCCCATGCATCATAGCTCGCCGCGAAGAGCAAGCGAGGACGCTCGAAGCAAACCAGGCGGGTGCAAAAGACGGCCGTGACTGAATATATCGACCACTTCATTTAACTGTAGTCCTGCTGCTTTGCTGGAAGTTTTCACTGCGTTTGTTTTGGTTTTCGTGCACTCACGAGCATGAGCGCACGCACGCACGCACGCACGCACGCACGCACGCACGCACGCACGCACGCACGCACGCACGCACGCACGCACGCACGCACGCACG